>NC_088863.1:62500181-62543003 GCF_032884065.1 Artemia franciscana | reverse complement strand
AAAATTAAAAATAAAAATAAAAAAAAATAAAAAAGATAAAAAGCTAAAAAAAGGTAAAAACCAATCTATATATATAAAAATAAGTTGTCTGTCTGTCTGTGGGTCTGTGGATCTGTGGATCAGGTGACGTCATGTTTCGGCTGACGTCATGAAATTAGTTGCCGTCATTTTTGTTATGACGATGCTTAGTGTATTGTAAAACACATTAATTTGGTTAATAATATACCATTTAAAACACCAAAATGAACATGCTGGAGTAGTCACTCGGTGAGAGAGGGTGTCAGAACGGAGAATGAAGGTCCCAGGTTCAAATCCTGGTTAGGCTAAAAAAGGTAAAAAACTAAAAACTAAAAAAAAACTGAAAAAACTAAAAAAGGCAAAAACTACAAAAAAAACTAAAAACTAATAAAAAAATAAAAAAGCCGAAAAACTAAAAAAACTAAAGAAACTAAAAAAAGGAAAAAACTTAAAAAACTAAAAACTAAAAAAAACTAAAAAAAAAGGAAAAATGAAAAATAGAAGAGAAAAAGAATACTAATAAAATTAAAAATAAAAATAAAAAAAAATAAAAAAGATAAAAAGCTAAAAAAAGGTAAAAACCAATAAAAACTAAAAAGAAAAAAAGGTAAAAAACTAAAAAAAAAATTCATCTAAAAAACTAAAAAAAACTAAAAAACGTAAAAACTAAAAGAACTAAAAAAGTAAAAAAAAAAACTAAAAAAGGAAAAGACTGAAAAATAAGCGGGATATAAAACAGGGGGATATAAATGACGACCGGGACACCGGGACATAAGGAATATAAATGAATCAGAAAATACAACTCATGTTTCCAAATGACGTCGTTTGGAGCCCAAATTGAAAATCCAGATCAATTTATGTCTACTTTCAAAGTAAAAGGGCAAATTTATCATAGAGCAGGGTCTCTTATACCATTCTCAGGCGAGAATCATAAATTTTTACAATTGTACTTCATCAGTGATAGAAATTCTGAATTGAATGCACGTTGCGAAATTTCTCCCAACATTGAAAGGACAATCGTTTCCCAATTACAACATCTTTTCCACGAAAATAATTATTTAGTGCGTCTGTTCAAAACAGCCATCGATTTGATGCCTACTTATACGCATAAAATTGTTATTTCCGCTGACACTCGAACATGCAACGTACATGTTGGCCTCCTGGCCAACATGTGCGTAGATACAATGCTCCAACTATCGACGAAGTGGCCATCGTTATGGTCGGTGATCAGTTTTTACCTCGAGATATTATTCTCAGGGTTTCCACCACACGTGCTACAACTAAAAATAGGCCTACCAATAATACTTTTAAGAAATATAAACCCACCAAAGCTTTGCTATGGCACTCGACCTGCCGTAAAAAAAACAATGGAAAACCTAATAGAGGCCACAATCTTGACAGGGCCTTTTGAGGGTGAGGCTGTTCTTATTCCTCGCATTCCCAAGATTCCAACGGATCTGCCTTTTCAATTTAAAAGATTGCAATTCCCAATTCGATTAGCATTTGCAATCACCATTAACAAAGCTCAAGGTCAATCATTAGAAAAATGTGGTATAGATCTTAATACTGATTGTTTTTCCCATTGACAATTGTACGTTGCATGTTCGAGGGTCGGTAAACCTGACAATCTATTTATATGCAGCGACAATTGGACAGCGAAGAATGTTGTATATTCGCAAGTTTTACGCAGTTAATTTGTATTTTATCTATCTATCTATCTATCTATCTATATAAAAACGAGTTGTATGTATGCATGTTTGTTTGTTTGTAAAAAGAGCGTTTGCATATGATGTCATTATTAGTACATACGGCTTTGTATATGCAGAGACAATGGGAAAGCCAAGAATGTTGTATATTCGCAATTTTTACGTAGTTTAACTCCTGCAGACGAAATGAATGCTTGCCTAAAAAATTCTAATTTATAGGCACACGTAAAAATATTAAAATTAACTACAAATATGCGTGTCCGATTGCAAAACGATGACTCTGGTCAAACAGTAGACTCAATTTCAGGACGTATACAACTACCTGCTGATTTCTGTAATTTAGTGACGTCCAAAAATGAATTGATTGAAAAAGTATTTCCGAATATTCTAAAAAATTATAAAAATAATAAATGGCTAAGTGAAAGAGCGATTCTCGCACCCAAAAATATAGACGTCCACGAAATCAACAATATTGTTTTGAACAAGATTCGAGACCAGGCAGTCCTTTACAAGGCAGTCGACACAGTTTTGGAACCAAATGAAGCGGTTAATTATCCATCTGAATTTTAAATTCCATAGATCCTTCAGGGTTTCCACCACACGTGCTACAACTAAAAATAGGCGTACCAATAATACTTTTAAGAAATATCAACCCACCAAAGCTTTGCAATGGCACGCGACTTGCCGTAAAAAAAAACAATGGAAAACCTAATAGAGGCCACAATCTTGACAGGGCCTTATGAGGGTGAGGCTGTTCTTATTCCGCCAATTCCCATGATTCCAACGGATCTGCTTTTTCAATTTAAAAGATTGCAATTCCCAATTCGATTAGTATTTGCAATCACCATTAACAAAGCTCAAGGTCAATCATTAGAAAAATGTGGTATAGATCTTAATCCTGATTGTTTTTCCCATGGACAATTGTACGTTGCATGTTCGAGGGTCGGTAAACCTGACAATGTATTTATATGCAGCGACAATTGGACAGCGAAGAATGTTGTTTATTCGCAAGTTTTACGCAGTTAATTTGTATTGTATCTATCTATATAAAAACGAGTTATGTGGATGCATGTTTGTTTGTTTGTAAAAAGAGCGTTTGTATATGACGTCATTATTAGTACATACGGCTTTGCATATGCACAGACAATGGGAAAGCCAAGAATGTTGTTTATTCGCAATTTTTGCGTAGTTTGAAACACATATGTAAATCTATCTATATTCACAGGTGGGACACAGGGACACAACTACAATGGCGCATAACTAATATGGCGCGTAACGACTTACGCGCGCGGGGGGGCTTGGGGGGGCGCGAAGCGCCCCACCAAATAGGTGTTGGTGGCCCACCAACAGCTAGCCCACCAACAGCTAGTATATATATATATATATATATATATATATATATATA
The DNA here is from genome assembly GCF_032884065.1 of Artemia franciscana. NCBI lineage: Eukaryota > Metazoa > Arthropoda > Branchiopoda > Anostraca > Artemiidae > Artemia > Artemia franciscana. The sequence goes on along the minus strand of NC_088863.1, from coordinate 62,539,874 downwards.
TATATATATATATATATATATATATATGTATATATATATATATAATCACAGATGGGACACAGGGACACAACTACATTGGCGCGTAACTAATATGGCACGTAACGACTTACGCGCGCAGGGGGCTTGGGGGGCGCGAAGTGCTCCCACCAACTAGGTTTTGGGGTGTACCAACCCCCAACAGCTAGTATATCTATACATATAAAAATAAGTTGTCTGTGGATGTGTCTGTCAGGTCCGTCATGTTTGTGTGTTGACTGACGTCATGAAGTTAGTTGTCGTCATTTTTGCTATGGCGGTGACGTCATTAAAGATATTTAAGACATGCGTTCACGTAGAAATATATTAATGTTTAACTTTAAAATGACTGATGAACTTACAATGGGAACAACCGAGGAAGATGCTCAAAGAGTCTATGCCAACAAACTTGCTACTGATAGAGAAAGTCAGAAAAGAAAGCGTGCCGAGGAATCAAAAGAACAGCAAGGAAACAGGCTTGAGGCTGATAGAGAAAGAAAGAACAGAAAGCGTGCCGAGGAACTACCAGAGCAACGCGAAAGCAGACTTGCTGCTAAAAGAGAAAGTGAAAAAAGAAGGCGTGCCGAGGAACTACCAGAGCACCATGAAACCAGACTTGCTGCTATAAGAGAAAGTGAAAAAAGAAGACGTGCCGAGGAATCACAAGAACAGCAAGAAATCAGCTTGCTGCTGATAGAGAAAGTAAGAAAAGAAAGCGTGCCGAGGAATCAGAGCAACCTGAAAGTTATCGCCTGGCATTCAGGTACAGCCCAGTCGATGATTATAACTTGAATAAATGTGTTCAAATCGGGACTATGTCTAAAATTTGTCCCTATTGCAAGTCCTTGAAATTCAATGGTGAAACAATGGGAATGTGTTGCGCCTCAGGAAAAGTTAAGTTTCCTCTATTGGCTGCACCACCAGAGCCATTGAAGACTTTCCTTACTGGAACTACGTCAGAATCTAAGCGTTTTTTGTCACAAATCAGAAAATATAACTCATGTTTCCAAATGACGTCGTTTGGAGCCCAAATCGAAAATCAAGATCAATTTATGTCTACTTTCAAAGTAAAAGGGCAAATTTATCATAGAGCAGGGTCCCTTCTACCATTCTCAGGTGAGAATAATAAATTTTTACAATCGTACTTCATCAGTGATAGAAATTCTGAATTGAATGCACGTTGCGAAATTTCTCCCAACGTTGAAAGGACAATCGTTTCCCAATTGCAACATCTTTTCCACGAAAATAATAATTTAATGCGTCTGTTCAAAACAGCCATCGAAACGATGACTCTGGTCAAACATTTTCAGATCAATTGCTGGCAATTGCAAACGGAAAGCTCCCAGTAGACTCAATTTCAGGACGTATACAACTACCTGCTGATTTCTGTAATTTAGTAACGTCCAAAAATGAATTGATTGAAAAAGTATTTCCGAATATTCTAAAAAATTATAAAAATAATAAATGGCTAAGTGAAAGAGCGATTTTCGCACCCAAAAATATAGACTTCCACGAAATCAACAATATTGTTTTGACCAAGATTCGAGACCAGGCAGTCCTTTACAAGTCAGTCGACACAGTTTTGGAACCAAATGAAGTGGTTAATTATCCATCTGAATTTTTAAATTCCGTGGATCTTTCAGGGTTTCCACCACACGTGCTACAACTAAAAATAGGCGTACCAATAATACTTTTAACAAATATCAACCCACCAAAGCTTTGCAATGGCACGCGACTTGCCGTAAAAAAAACAATGGAAAACCTAATAGAGGCCACAATCTTGACAGGGCCTTTTGAGGGTGAGGCTGTTCTTATTCCTCGCATTCCCATGATTCCAACGGATCTGCCTTTTCAATTTAAAATATTGCAATTCCCAATTCGATTAGCATTTGCAATCACCATTAACAAAGCTCAAGGTCAATCATTAGAAAAATGTGGTATAGATCTTAATACTGATTGTTTTTCCCATGGACAATTGTACGTTGCATGTTCGAGGGTTGGTAAACCTGACAATCTATTTATATGCAGCGACAATTGGACAGCGAAGAATGTTTTATATTCGCAAGTTTTACGCAGTTAATTTGTATTGTATCTATCTATCTATCTATCTATATAAAAACGAGTTGTGTGTATGCATGTTTGTTTGTTTGTAAAAAGAGCGTTTGCATATGACGTCATTATTAGTACATACGGCTTTGTATATGCACAGACAATGGGAAAGCCAAGAATGTTGTATATTCGCAATTTTTACGTAGTTTGAAACACATATATAAATCTATCTATATTCACAGATGGGACACAGGGACACAACTACAATGGCGCGTAACGATTTACGCGCGCGGGGGGGCTTGGGGGGCGCGAAGCGCCCCACCAACTAGGTGTTGGGGTGGCGCGAAGCGCCACCCCAACAGCTAGTATATCTATAAAAATAAGTTGTTTGTCTGTGTGTCTGTCGAGTGACGTCACTGTCCGCATCTGACGTCTGAATTATTTCATCATATACCAATTCAAAAACGAATGTATTCAAGCCGAAGTAGCTCAGTTGGTAATGCGTTATGTTCCAGGTTTTAGGTCCGAGAGGTTCCAGGTTCGAACCTTGGCTTTCGCAAAATAAAAAGAAAAAAAACTAAAAACTAATAAAAAAACTAAACAAACTAAAAAAACTAAAAAAATTCGGTGTGTCTGTCGAGTGACGTCACTGTCTGCATATGACGTCTGAATTATTTCATCATTTACCAATTCAAAAACTAATGTATTTAAGCTGAAGTAGCTCAGTTGGTAAAGCGTTATGTTTCAGGTTCTAGGTCCGAGAGGTTCCAGGTTCGAACCTTGGCTTTAGCAAAAATAAAGGAGAAAAAGAAAACTAAAAAAAAAAAAAATAAAAAAACTAAAAAAGGTAAATGTATTCAAGCCGAAGTAGCTGAGTTGGTAAAGCGTTATGTTCTAGGTTCTAGGTCAGAGAGGTTCCAGGTTCGAACCTTGGCTTTAGCATTAATACAAAAGAAGAAAAAAACTAAAAAAGGTAAAAACTACAAAAAAAATTAAAATAGAAAAAAACTAAAAAAACTAAAAAAAGGTATAAAAAAAAACTAAAAAAACTAAAAAGAAAAAGAAAAAAAAACTAAAAAAGCTAAAAAAAAGGTAAAAACAAAAAAAACTAAAAAGAAAAAAGGGAAAAAAACAAAAAATTTAATAAGGGAGAAAAAGAAAACTGAAAAAAAAAAAATAATGATAAAACTAAAAAAGGTAAAAACCACAAAAAAAAAACTAAAAAGAAAAAAGAAAAAAAAACTAAAGAAGCTAAAAAAAAGGTAAAAACCAAAAAAAAAATTAAAAAGAAAAAAGGATAAAAAAACAAAAAGTTTATTTCATCTTTATAATGACGACCGGGACACCGGGACACAGGGAATATAAATGACGATCGGGACACTCAAAGAGAAATTACAGACTGGGACACCGGGGCACAAATCACGACCGAGACACAGGGAATATAAATGACGACCGGGACACAGGGACACAACTACAATGGCGCGTAACTAATATGGCGCATAACGACTTACGACACCAGGACACAGGGAATATAAATGACGACCGGGACACTCAAAGAGAAATTACAGACTGGGATATGGGGACACAAATCACGACCGAGACACAGAGAATATAAATGACGACCGGGACACAGGGACACAACTACAATGGTGCAATGACACAACTACACAAGGGACACAGGGACACAACTACACAACTACAATGATTTTAACTACGTAAAACTTGCGAATATACAATACTAGCAGTTGGGGTGGCGCGAACCCTTTGTCCCGGTTATTAGTTTTATTTTTCTCCTTTATTTTTCAGTTTTTTTCCTTTTTTAGTTATTTTTTTTTCAGTTTTTAGTTTTTTAGTTTCTATTTATTAGTTTTTGTTTTTCTTCTGTTAATTTTTTTGTAGTTTTTACCTTTTTTTAGTTTTTTTTAGTTTTTTTCTTTTTTAATATTTCGTTTTTTACCTTTTTTTAGTTTTTTAGTTTTTTTAGTTTTTTTTAGTATTTTCTTTTTTAGTTTTTTTGTAATTTTTACCTTTTTTAGTTTTTTTTCTTCTTTTGTATTTTACCTTTTTTAGTTTTTTTTTCTTTTGTATAATGCTAAAGCCAAGGTTCGAACCTGGAACCTCTCGGACCTGGAACATAACGCTTTACCAACTCAGCTACTTCGGCTTGAATACATTCGTTTTTGAATTGGTATATGATGTGTTCCGGTCGTCATTTATATTCCCTGTTTCTCGGTCGTCATTTGTGTCCCGGTGTCCCGGTCTGTAATTTCGTCAGTCGACAAACATGACGTCAGACGACAAACAACTTCATGCCGACATACAGCTGGATCCATATAATGAGGTCAGTCGACACACAAATATGACGTCAGTCGACAGACACTTATTTTACATTTACATTATTTACTATTTTATTATTTACAGACAATATTTAAATAATATAAATATACAACTTATTTATATAATATAATAGCTGTTGGGGGTGGCGCGAAGCGCCACCCCAACACTCCACCCCGCACGCGTAATTCGTTACGCGCCATTTTAGTTGTGTCCCTATGTCCCACCTGTGAATATATATATATATATATATAGATATATATATATATATATATATATATATATATATATATATATATATATATATATATATATATATATATAATATATTGCGAATATACAACATTCTTTGCTATCCCATTGCCTGTGCATATAAATAGATTGTCAGGTTTACCGACTCTTGAACATGCAACATATAATTGTCCATGGGAAAACAATCCGTATTCAGATCCATACCTCATGATTCTAATGATTGCCATTGAGCTTTGTTGATGGTGATTGTTAATCGGCGATTCCCTGTGTCGCCGCGTCATTTATATATCCCCCTGTGCCCCCCCGGCGCCACCCCAACACCTAGTTGGTGGGGGCGCTTTGCGCCCCCAAGCCCCCCGCACGCGTAAGTCGTTACGCGCCATTTTAGTTGTGTCCCTATGTCCCACCTGTGAATATATATATATATATATATATATATATATATATATATATATATATATATATATATATATATATATATATATATATATATATATATATATATATATATATATATATATATATATATATATATATATATATATATATATATATATACTAGCTGTTGGGGTGGCGCTTCGCGCCACCCCAACACCTAGTTGGTGGAGGCGCTTCGCGCCCCCCCAAGCCCCCCCCCCGCGCGCGTAAGTCGTTACGTGCCATATTAGTTACGCGCCATATATATATATATATATATATATATATATATATATATATATATATATAGATATATATATATATATATATATATATGTATATATATATATATATATATATATATATATATATATATATATATATATATATATATATATATATATATATATATATATATATATATATATATAGATTATTCAATAAAGATTTTATGACTATATTAATCAATAAGTTTTGAGTCATATACATTATATAATCAAATAAACCGTCTAAAAGGAAAATTTAATCATCCACTCCTTCCAAAAATAGAAAAACTATTATAAAAGTTTTGATTTTGAACCAATAAAATCAGAAATAAAAATTTTTCCATTAGATTACAATACATTTTTAAAATCTTAAATTTACTCTTATTAAATCAAAATATAATTGATGCTCATTTATTTTCAGGTCCAGATAGCTGCAAGGTCCTTTGCTGTGGTCGTGGTTATAATACTTTAGTAAAGACAGTTAAAAGACAATGTCAGTGTAAGTTCCATTGGTGTTGTAAAGTAACATGTAAAATATGCAGTGAAATTATTGAAGAAAATTTTTGTAAGTAATTACAATTTTGCGCTTGTTTTTATCAATTATTTTTTCTTTTTGAAGAGTTGAATTAAATATATTAAAATATATCTTGCTTGAATCCAGGTTATGTCATATAGTAGTTAAATGAAAGCAACCGTGTTTTTTACTTTTATTTTCCCCCATTGGATGGTGCTTGGACGTATAAGAAAGCATACATCCATCATAAATAAAACTGTCTCAAACTTAGCTCATCAGCAAAATTGAGCCAGATTCAGCTCACTTGGTGAGGTAAATTAGCCCGGTGAAAAATTGTTGCCACTCCAACAAAAATAATGGTAATATTCCTGGTCAATTAAAAGCATAACTAAGCTATAAAAAGTAGAACCTCCCAAATATTTGCCGTGTCTTGGGGTTTGCGCAACACGCGGCGAACATCTTTTTTCAGTACCATAAGTTCTCTTTTGCTTATCAGATAAGCCGGATTTATATTTTTTTCATTATTTCTAGGCAGCTATATTTCTTCAATTTAGTTCTTATATGACAGGAAATGAAACCTTTCATGTGAGGCAACTCCAAGCAAACACGTCTCATCTCTGAATTTCTCCTTTCAATAGTCCACGATTGCCTAGTGTAATAATGCCGTGTTTTACCTATCTATTTTCTAAGAAAATGGGATGGAAAAACTAGGAACAGAAAAAACGGTTGAGATGTACAGTTATTTTCGGAATTATAAACTACAAGTTTTTTGGTTTATCAAAAAGCTGCTTCTTTTCTCTGAAACAAAGCGTGCAAAAATTCAGTTTTTAGACATGCATCGTTCAATAATTTACCCTATTTCTATTGAAACCACATTATAAAGCTATTTCAGTTTTGTTCATAAAAAAAATAATTTATATTTTGCTATTTATTGATTTTCAAAGTATTTTCTGGTTTAGCTAGCACCCCCCCCCCCAAAACAATCCTAGAAAGGAATGTAATGAATTGGCGTAAATTGTACCTCTGAATTTCTAAGGGAGAGGGGGAAATTTTCTGTTTTAATTTTTGTCCCTGAAACTACGAATTTGATTTTTCAATATAAATATCCCTCTAAGACTATTTTCTCGAAATTTAACGGGATAAAGAATCAAGGAGGGATAGCCCATTCTCCAATATACGTCATTGATGATTAGGTACAGCATTTTCTATAACAGAAAATTAACTCATTTTGACAGTTTCCACCATTTTTGAAGCACTAGCTCTCTCACTAGAAGCTGTTCATAATGACAAATAAAAAATGAAAACTTTTGCTTATGCCCTTAGATTATATCCAAATTTTCAGCTACATTTGCGGGGGGAGGGTTAAAGTGCTAAACTGGAAGGGGCTTAAAAAATATGATGCAAAGGCAAAAGTCAAAAATAATACTTGAGTGTAGTGAAGTATCAATTTGATTGAACCTATCTGGCTTAATGATGTTCAAACATTTTATTGAACATTCTTTTCGAAAAACAAAACAGCAATATCCTATATAACTATTGTCTTTTTTTTATTCTAGGATTTCAGAAACAGGGTGGGTCCCAAAGCTCTTCCCTACATCTATATATATAAAAATAAGTTGTCTGTGTGTGGATCTGTGGATCAGGTGACGTCATGTTTGTTCGCATATGACGTCTGAATTATTTCACACTAATACAAAAGAAGAAAAAAACTAAAAAAGGTAAAAACTACAAAAAAAACTAAAAAGAAAAAAAAACTAAAAAAGCTAAAAAACTAAAAAAAACTAAAAAAAGGTAAAAATCTAATAACTAAAAAAAAACTGAAAAAAAAAAGGCAAAAACTACAATATAAATAAAAACTAATAAAAAAACTAAAAAAGCTAAAAAACTAAAAAAACTAAAAAAAACTAAAAAAAAGGTAAAAAACTAAAAAAAACTAAAAACTAAAAAAGAAAAAAACTAAAAAAAAGGAAAAAACTGAAAAATAAAAGAGAAAAAGAAAACTAAAAAAATATGAATAAATATATATAAAAATAAGTTGTTTGTGGGTTATGTCTGTCTGTCTGTCTGTCGAGTGACGTCGTGTTTGTCCGCATATGACGTCTGAATTATTTCACACTAATACAAAAGAAGAAAAAAAACTAAAAAAGGTAAAAACTACAAAAAAAACTAAAAAGAAAAAAAACTAAAAAAGCTAAAAAACTAAAAAAAACTAAAAAAAGGTAAAAAACTAAAAACTAAAAAAAACTGAAAAAACTAAAAAAAGGCAAAAACTAAAAAAAAACTAAAAACTAATAAAAAAACTAAAAAAGCTAAAAAACTAAAAAAACTAAAAAAAATAAAAAAAGGTAAAAAACAAAAAAAAACTAAAAACTAAAAAAGAAAAAACTAAAAAAAAGGAAAAAACTGAAAAATAAGAGAAAAAGAAAACTAAAAAAATATTAATAAATATAAAAAATATAAATATAAATATAATATAAATTAGCAATCAACAAAGCACCGAGACACAAATGACAACCGGGACACAGGGAGTATAAATGACGACCAGGACATAAGTAAAAAAAAACTAAAAAAACTAAAAAAATGGTAAAAACTACAAAAAAACTAAAAACTAATAAAAAAACTAAAAAATCTAAAAATCTAAATAAACTAAAAAAGAAAAAAAAAGAAAAAAGGAAAAAAAATAAAGGAGAAAAACAAAACTAAAAAACGAATGTATATACAGACCGGGACACTGGGATACAAATGACGACCGGGACACAGGGAATATAAATGACGACCGGGACACAGGGACATAACTACAAAGGGGACGCCGGGGTGCACATGGGGATATATAAATGACGATGGCGACTCAGGGAATGGTCGATTAGCAATCACCATCAACAAAGCTCAAGGGCAATCATTAGAATCATGAGGTATAGATCTGAATACGGATTGTTTTCCCATGGACCATTATATGTTGCATGTTCAAGAGTCGGTAAACCTGACAATCTATTTATATGCACAGACAATGGGACAGCAAAGAATGTTGTATATTCGCAAGTTTTACGTAGTTAAAAACATATATATATATATATATATATATATATATATATATATATATATATATATATATATATATATATATATATATATATATATATATCTATCTATATTCACAGGTGGGACATAGGGACACAACTACAATGGCGCGTAACTAATATGGCGCGTAACGACTTACGCGCGCGGGGGGGGCTTGGGGGGGCGCGAAGCGCCCCCACCAACTAGATGTTGGGGTGGCACGAAGCGCCACCCCAACAGCTAGTAAGTTTAATAATTTATTGCCTATCTCATAACGTTTTATTTTAAGATGACTTCTTATAATTTTTGCCGACTATCCTTATTTAGTTTTACAGGAATATTTAATTTCAAAGAATAATGGGCAGATTAAATAACTGTTAGGGGGGTTGAAAGACCCAGTATCACTACAGATATAGTGACTGAACCGTTCAACTATACTGAGCAAAATGGCCATCTTAAAATTCATCAGATGTATTTAGAAAACTAGTGGGCTTTGGAAGAGGATTTCTGGCCCTCCAATCAATTTCGACTCTTAGAAAGGATACAGGAACCTTTAATTTCTAATTGGATTAGTTCCTTTGAAAGTTTCCATTGTTGATGCCTATATTGGCGCTGCTCTGCCTATGATACTGATTATGTGCCCCTCTGAAAACCTGCATACGCTTAGTTTTTCTTGTTTTATTGAAACTGCCTCTAAACTTTCCCTCTAAGTTTCACCTTGATATCCTTAGCGTCGATTGTTGGAGCAATCATGGCTGAAACAGTAAGGGTCTATACTTAGTGCCTTCTGGATCCTTCAAAATCTTCCACAATTTACCCTGAAAGGTGCATCTTAGTAAATTGTACCGTTCTTGAAAATTGGTGTTCCAAACTTTTGACAATCAACCTGCACTTAGTTTGTTTTGATTTAGGTTCAACCTCAGCCCGGATATTTCTTGAAAGCTTTACCTTAGTACTTTTGGATTGTCTAGCAGCAATAGGTAGAGCAGTAGTTGCAGCATTAGTAGCATCGTGCGCAAATAACCTTTGGTTTTTTTTTCAACACCCCCTTCAACGTAAGTTATAAGTTTCAACCAGTCATGTGGGAAACACTTTTAAAATGTAGTTAGCGACAAATATAAATCACTCGTGCCATAATGTTGTTAATTACTATTTCAAAATACATTGTTAGAGAAGAAATTGTATTTAATTAAAAAACAGGTCTTTAAAATAAAAATTACTCTGGCCACAAAATACCTTTTTGTCAAAGTGAACCGTTTATGATGAAAATTCTTAAAAAAAAACATTATTAAAGATAATGAATTTCTTATCGAAGTTTGCTTTTAACAAAAAAAAAAAAAAATCTAAAACCCCTTACCTACAAGCTGACTCTGTTTTGTAATGAAAACCAAATCTTAAACGTAAAAAAACATTATACTGGCTCAGACGAAGGTATGGCAGCATTGAACTTCTATCCAGCGTCTAGATTTGATTCCAAGGACTCAATTGAACGTTTTTTTTTACCTTCCATGAGCCTTTAGCTGTATTTTCTTGTTACAGCCAAAAGAAGAACCCTCGCTGTCGAAAGTAAAAAAGTCATCAAAATTCACCAACGTCACTTTGTTATGCTCGGCATCACAATTATTAGTCAAAAAAAAAAGCAGTCCTGGCCGAGCGGGTTGGTGCGCTGGATTCGGGATCCCTTGTCTGAGAGGACGCGGGTTCGAATCCCAGTGTACCCAATTCTTCAGTTTGGGACGGCCACGGTAGCTTTCACTAGCTATTTCTGGCTTCTTAAACTAGGTCCACTTGATTCATTATACAAGCATGTGCAAACCAGTTCTCTAAACCATCCAAGGTTGCTGCCACAAGAACTGGTGTGTGCTTTATAGAACGTTTATGTTTTCCGTCAATCATTTTGACGGGCAACATCGTTCCAAGAAAACAATTCTTGTCCCCTGTAGTATGTCAAGTGCTCGTTTGAAAGGCTACGTTACTTTGGCATACTCACCGAGAAACTCAATTTCACTCACTTTCAACTTTGGTAGGTTTAGTTTGGTATAAACCTACCCAATCTGGTCCTGCACTCCAACAATCCATTTCACAACATCATATTAAAAAATTTCACCGAGTTGCATTGGGAACTATTAGCTGCTTTGACATTAATCAGAGGATTCTGAGCCCTGCCTCCATATATTCCACCTCCTGCATATATTCCACCTGCCTCCTGTATTCCACAGTGTTTGACCATTGAAACATGGTACAGTTTTTTTTCTACAAGACACGTTTGACATGAATATTTCACTATCTTTACTAGCGACAAGATTCAGTGTGTGGCTCACAAAATGCAAGCGATGGGTTAAGCATCATCCGCTTCCAGATTATTCTGTTTCACCTCAATTTTCTGTCTGCAAGTTAAGCAAATTTTCAACTTAAACAATTACGGAGGTGTCATTGTGCTTTCATAATGTCCATTATCATAGCTTCTATTAAGCATAGTGTCAGTTGGGCTGACTGGATAGGCAGATTTCCTAAAAGCTTTCAAAAAATTACTGCCATGGTCTGTCAGTTTTCGTAATTAGCTTTCTGACAGGAGACCACTTGCTTTCTGAATCTCGTTAAGATGACCAGCAAAAGAACAATAATTATTTAAGCCTGTAAGCCTTCGATTATTTATTGTAGCTGACGCTCTGTTAAGGTCATCGTCTCACCGGTGTGCAGTAACGTCAATTTAGCTTTTATGATTGGATGTCCATAAATTTGTAGCAGTGCACACACAATCCAAGTCAGCAAATTTGTTCTTAAAATTGTCATTATCTCTTGGAACCACTGGTCTATATGAGTGGGCAGGGTGCTTAGAAACATAATTCTCGCATAAAGAGTAAAGCCATGCACCAAGTTTTTGAAAGTGTTTTTCTCCGCAGTCGCAAGAAGCCGCATTTCTTCAATTGTGTAAACCACAATGAGATCATCAATCTGCCTCTGACAAAGTTTACTTGGCTTTACTCAAAGAAATCTCTGCTCGTATTTTTTTTCTTATAGAATTTCTTTTCTTTTTCTGTAATGGCTTCAAAATCCAAGCTGCTGAAATCCTCAGAGTTAATTGGAGGTTTGACACCCTCTCCTGACTCTGACGTCTCTGATTCAGTATCATCAAGGGTATATGTGAAAACAGGCCTTTCTTCTGTTTTTTTCTCCTGGTTCTCCTTTTACTTAAAAAAAAAAAATCATAAGTCAGTTGAACACACTAGAAAATGAAGCTTTTTCTGGCACCTTCTACTACCTGACAACAACAACAAATTGTTGACGAAAGTTTTCTTTAAACAAAATATTTGGTACAACTTGTTCTTATTGAGGGATATTAATATACGTTTCATCACTAACCAGCTGAAAAAGTAAGTAAATAAATATAAACACCCCAACACCTAGTTGTTGCTATCTATATATATATATATAGATAGATAGATAGATAGATACGTCAGTTGACAAACATGACGTCAGTCAACACACAAACATGACGTCATTAGACAGACACACAGACAAACAACTTATTTTTATATATATACTAGCTGTTGGGGTGGCGCTTCGCACCACCCCAACACCTAGTTGGTGGGGCGCTTCGCGCCCCCCTAGCCCCCCCGCGCGCGTAAGTTGTTACGCGCCATATTAGTTACGCGCCATTGTAGTTGTGTCCCTGTGTCCCACCTGTGAATATAGATAGATTTATATATGTGTTTCAAACTACGTAAAAATTGCGAATATACAACATTCTTGGCTTTCCCATTGTCTGTGCATATACAAAGCCGTATGTACTAATAATGACGTCATATGCAAACGCTCTTTTTACAAACAAACAAACATGCATACACACAACTCGTTTTTATATAGATAGATAGATAGATAGATGCAATACAAATTAACTGCGTAAAACTTGCGAATATACAACATTCTTCGCTGTCCATTTGTCGCTGCATATAAATAGATTGTCAGGTTTACCGACCCTCGAACATGCAACGTACAATTATCCATGGGAAAAACAATCAGTATTAAGATCTATACCACATTTTTCTAATGATTGACCTTGAGCTTTGTTAATGGTGATTGCAAATGCTAATCGAATTGGGAATTGCAGTCTTTTAAATTGAAAAGGCAGATCCGTTTGAATCATGGGAATGCGAGGAATAAGAACAGCCTCACCCTCAAAAGGCCCTGTCAAGATTGTGGCCTCTATTAGGTTTTCCATTGTTTTTTTACCGGCAAGTCGAGTGCCATTGCAAAGTTTTGGTGGGTTTATATTTCTTAAAAGTATTATTGGTACGCCTATTTTTAGTTGTAGCACGTGTGGTGGAAACCCTGAAAGATCTATGGAATTTAAAAATTCAGATGGATAATTAACCGCTTCATTTGGTTCCAAATAGAAAGAAGCATTCATGTTGATTGGGGTGAACTGTGTACAGTCTTCCTATCGTGGTATCTCTGAAGATGGTGGGTTGGCCGTCGACTGACTTACCCTGTTTTCGACGTTCAAATACTTTATTTTTAGTATTCCACGTGTAATACGAAGGCACTTCAGTATACAGCAGTTTTTTTGCAAAAGAATCATTTTTGTATAGCGAAAAGAAAGCAGCTAACTTTGTATCCGGTGGATTCAGGGCTCTTTGTTGCACGTTGGATTCGGAAAAATAAACATGTTGACCATTCTGTAAATGTACCGCTAAGTGAACAACAGCTGGACTACGTTCATGTATCGGAAATGAAAGAATTCGCCAGACAGATTCATTACTGCTTATGTATCTTCCAGCCTGATATTGTACGATTTCGTCGATATCTTTGATTTCGGACTGCAAGCCAAAAACTACCATGTCACTGCCTTTGTTGACGTATTTACATATGTATTTGATTGCCTTTACGGAGTTACAGTATTCAACGTTTATGTGTGCATTAAATGTTTTTGATAATAAAGCAGAAAATGGAACAACCCACTGGTTATCTACTTCGATGGTGGTACCGTTACGCTTCTTTATTATTGCTGTTTTACCGCAATCCTCAGTAGATCTTCTTCTATATTGTAGGTAACCATCATTGCCAGTAATTGTGTTGGGTACTAAAAGTTGAGGATATTGCTTTGTGCACCTTTCTTTGGCCATGCATGGTGAATTTTCGTTCAGTGCACCGCAAGGTCCATGTATCATATTTTTTTTGCAACAATATCATATAACCCCTTATTGACATTTTCATCAGGTATTTCAGTGGAAATCACATTCCAGCAATTGCGTCGCTATTCCGGACGACGCAATTGCCAACGCTATATCATTTTTTGATCGAATTGATGCCATAATCAGTTTTGTCACAAACGTTTTACCAGTACCTCCTGGCGCATCCAAAAAGAAAATTTCTCCAACGTTGTTATCGACACAATGCATTGTCGTATCATAAATGTCTTTTTGTTCCGACGTTAACTTAGAAGTGTTATTTTGTACATACGACAATAGATCACTGGTGGCTTAACTTTGTTCGCGATGCAATTCTACACATGTCGAAACAGCAGCGGTACGATTAGATGAAGGCATTCCCAAATCTTGAAGAGGTTTGCTGACCATAAATACGCACAAATCTTTAATAATAACTAATGTGTAGTTATTAGTTTCTGATGTAAAATCAAAAGTCATATCTGACGTCTCTAACCGTTTTCGGTGGAGTATATCTTCAAAAATTTTCGATTTATATTTTTCCCATAACTCTGTAGGAGCTGAAGGAGAGCAAGTTGTTAGTATGCACTACTTGGCATGCACTACGGTAAGTGCCATGTATAGTACCGTTTAAAGTTCTCAAATACTCAAAGGATGTCGGACCGGGTACATTCACCAAAAGCAGGCGTAGAAAGAAGCATTCATGTTGATTGGGGTGAACGGTGTAGAGTCTTCCTATCGTGGTATCTTTGAAGATGGTAGGTTGGCCGTCGACTGACTTACCCTGTTTTCGACGTTCAAATACTTTATTTTTAGTATTCCACGTGTAATACGAAGGCACTTCAGTATACAGCAGTTTTTTGCAAAAGAATCATTTTTGCAAATCGAAAAGAAACCGGTTAACTTTGTATCCGGTGGATTCAGGAAAAAAAGAAACCGGTTAACTTTGTTGCACGTTGGTTTCCGAGAAATAAACACGTTGACCATTCTGTAAATGTACCGCTAAGTGAACAACAGCTGGACTACGTTCATGTATTGGACATGAAAGAATTCGCCAAACAGCTTCATTACTGCTTATGTATCTTCCAGCCTGATATTGTACGATTTCGTCGATATCTTTGATTTCGGGCTGCAAGCCAAAAACTGCCATGTCACTGCCTTTGTTGACGTATTTACATATGTTTTTGATTGCCTTTACGGAGTTACAGTATTCAACGTTTATGTGTGCATTAAATGTTTTTGATAATAAAGCAGAATATGGAACAACCAACTGGTTATCTACTTCGATGGTGGTACCGTTACGCTTCTTTATTATTGCTGTTTTACCGTCATCATCAGTAGATCTTCATCTATATTGTGGGTAACCATCATTGCCAGTAATTGTGCTGGGTACTAAAAGTCGAGGATATTGCTTTGTACACCTTCCTTTGGCCATGCATGGTAATTTTTCGTTCAGTGCAACGCGAGGTCCATGTATTATATTTTTTACCACAATACCATATAAGCCCTTATCGACATTTTCATCAGGTATTTCAGCGGAAATCAAACAATTAATTTTATTAGAAGTAATTTTATAATGTAGGCTAATTAGTATATGTGCGCGTGGCAATCCTCGTTTTAGCCATTCCACTGAGTGCATCCAGCATCGCACTGACGCAAAAACTTCAAGTTTTACTATGTATTTTATCCCTGATTTCAACTTTTGCCGGAAGACACGGTCCGTAATGTCATGTCTATGAACCTCTGTAATGTCATGTCTATGATTGTCCTTGAAGTAAAAGCTGCTGTATCTCGTCCCAAGATTGATTACATGTAAATGTTATAAATTAATTGGGACGACCATATTGACGAACATACGCAATAGCATCTTCAGCATATTCATGCATATGACGGGGACTGCCAGCATATGACGAAGGTAAAATCGGTAATCTCCCAACGTTTGTGGTATAACCGTCATTTACAGCTGCATCTCGCAAATGAATGTACTGTTCAGAGCGGAGCTTGGTCTGATTCAGACGGCTAAATAGAAAACGTTCTGATTCAATTTTTCATACATATCAATGATGTATTGGTGAAACAATTGACGGCATTTTATAATATAATTGTCTTCAACCTGCCGAATCATTAGTCTATAGGAATAATAATGCATTGCGCTGCATTTCTTATTCATTTCTTTGTTAGTGGCTGGATTCATCAATTTAATATTAAAGTGATAGCCGTCAGCTCCATCCCAAAAAATGATAGGATATTGTAGGGCATCGTAGCATCGATGAGTTTCAGCAATTCTTACGAACTGAGCGCTTCGCTCATGAAGAATACTATCTCGAGGTAAAAACTGATCACCGACCATAACGATTGCAACTTCATCGATAGTTGGAGCATTGTATCTACGCACATGTTGGCCAGGAGGCGTTTTGTCAGCGGAAATAACAATTTTATGCGTATCAGTAGGCATCAAATCGATGGCTGTTTTGAACAGACGCACTAAATTATTATTTTCGTGGAAAAGATGTTTCAATTGGGAAACGATTGTCTTTTCAATGTCGGGAGAAATTTCGCAACGTGCATTCAATTCAGAATTTCTATCACTGATGAAGTACAGTTGTATAAATTTATGATTCTCGCCTGAGAATGGTAGAGGGGACCCTGCCCTATGATAAATTTGCCCTTTTACTTTGAAAGTAGGCATAAATTGATCTGGATTTTCGATTTGGGCACCAAACAACGTGATAAAAATACTTAGATTCTGAGGTAGTTCCAGTAAGCAAGGTCTTCAATGGCTCTGGGGGTGCAGCCAGTAGAGGAAGTTTAACTTTTCCTGAGGCGCAACACATTCCCATTGTTTCACCAATGAATTTCAAGGCCTTGCAATAGGGACAAATTTTAGACTTAGTCCCGATTTGAACACATGTGCTCAAGCTATAATCATCGACTGGGCTGTACCTGAATGCCAGGCGAAAATTTTCAGGTTGCTCTTGTGATTCCTTGGCTCGCTTTCTTTTGGTGATTTCTCTTTGAGACGCAAGCCTAATTTCACGCTGTTGTTGTCATTCCTCGATAGGCTTTCTTTTCTTACTTTCTCTATCAGCCGCAAGCCTGTTTTCTTGCTGTTCTTGTGATTCCTCGGCACGCTTTCTTTTCATACTTTCTTTATCAGCCGCAAGTCTTTTGGCATAGACTCTTTGAGCAGTTTCCTCGGCTGTTGCCATTGTAGGTTCTTCAGTAATTTTACAATTAAAAATTTTTCTTTCAACGATCTTCTTACAATTAAAAATTTCGTCTTTGACGGATTTTCTTAAATACTTATAATGACGTCATATACTAAGCATCGTCATAACAAACATGACGACAACTAACTTCATGACGACATGCAGCTCAATCCTTATAATGACGTCACTCGAAAGAAAGACAAACAACTTACTTTTATATATATAGACTAGCTGTTGGGGTGGCGCTTCACGCCATCCCAACACCTAGTTGTTGGGGGCGCTTCACGCCCCCCATGCACCCCCGCGCATGTAAGTCGTTAAGCGGCATATTAGTTACGCATATATATATATATATATATATATATATATATATATATATATATATATATATATATATATATATATATATATATATATATATATATATATATATATGTTTTTAACTGCGTAAAACGTGCGAATATACAACATTCTTCGCTTTCCCATTGTCTGTACATATAAATAGATTGTCAGGTTTACCGACTCTTGAACATGCAACATATAATTGTCCATGTCAAAAACAATCCGTATTCAGATCTATACCTCATTATTCTAATGATTGCCCTTGAGCTTTGTTGATGGTGATTGCTAATCAAACATTCCCTGTGTCCCCATCGTCATTTATATATCCCCCTGTGCCCCCGGCTTCCCCTTTGTAGGTGTGTCCCTGTGTCCCAGTCGTCATTTATAGTCAACAAACATGACGTCAGTCGACACACAAACAAAACGTCAGTCATGACACACACGTCCCAGTCGTCATTTGTGTCCCGGCGTCCCATTCTGTAATTTCTCTCTGAGTGTCCCGGTCGTCATTTATATTCCTTGTGTCCCGGTCTGTATATACATTCGTTTTTGAATTGGAATGTGATGAAATAAGTTTTTTGTTTTTTTCCTTTTTTCTTTTTAGTTTTTTTTTCTTTTTTGTTTTTAGTTTTTTTTGTAGTTTTTACCTTTTTTAGATTTTTTTATTTTAATTTTTATTTTTTTAGTTTTCTTTTTCTCCTTTATTTTTCAGTTTTTTTAGTTTTTTAGTTTTTTTTTATTAGTTTTTAGTTTTTTTTCTTTTTAGTTTTCTTGTAGTTTTTACCTTTTTCAGTTTTTTTTCGTTTTTTTCTTTTTTACATAACGCTTTACCAACTCAGCTACTTCGGTTTGAATACATTTACCTTTTTTAGTTTTTTCTATTTTTTTTTACTTTTCTTTTTTGCCTTTATTTTTCAGTTTTTTCCATTTTTTAGTTTTTTTTCTTTTTCAGTTTTTAGTTTTTTTAGTTTTTTTGTAGTTTTTACCTTTTTTTTGTTTTTTTTTAAGTTTTTTTCTTTTTTAGATTTTCATTTTTTACCTTTTTTAAGAAATATATATGTTTAGTGGGGGCGCATCGCGCCCCAACCAACTAGTTGTTGGGGTGGCGTGAAGCGAAACCCCAACAGCTAGTATATATAAATAAGTTGTTTGTTTGTGTGTCTGTCGACTGACATCATGTTTGTGTGTCGATTGACTTCATGTTTGTCGACTGACGTCATTGTAAGGATTGAGCTTTATGTCGTCATGAAGACACGGGGACAAAAATGACGACCGGGACACAGGAAATATAAATGACGACCGGGACACTCAAAGAGAAATTACAGACTGGGCAATGATTATTGTGCTGCCAAAGATAACTCCTAAAAGCTGTGTTGACAATTTCACACTCAGTTTTTATGAATTTAAACGAAAATGTAGTTCAGCTAAAAACAGTGGCACTATTTAACCAAAATAGGCTAATGGGGCCATCTATCGCATTAGCTGAAGCCCCATTTAAAGTTACTTTTTGAAAGCCTTTAAAAGCAGGGAAGAGCTCATTTCCTCTGTTGCTTTCAATTGTCACGGTTTAAAACAGCCTAAATTATGAATGAAAGCTGTATGTAAATAACCCTTACTCGACATACTGCGTTTTGCTGCAAATGCGTGTAGCGAAAAGGAGCACTCATTTGTGTTGTGTTTCCGAAAGCTCTAAGCGGAAATGAACACTTTCCGAAAACACTCCAGGGGCGGATGACGGAATATAACGATGTGAACCTCATTTTGACAACTTCAAATCCGGTAGCTACGATTTTGTTGCTTTTTTTTATTTTACATCTATTGACTATCAAATTATGTTGTTAACATTTTTGTTATTAAAATAAAAAAATGGGCTAATAAACGGTTTACACGTAAAAAAATGCAGTCCAAGCCATGTTCTATGATACCTGAGGAACAGTGGTTAAGACATTATTTGAATGTCTTCGGGTCTAAGGATATTCCCTTGGAAAAGGAATATGATGAATCGCTTAAATTGTTTATTGATTTACTGTTGAAAAAAGAAATTATGTTTCTTATATCTGCGAATGATGTTTTGGGGGCTGTTCGCCAGTTAAAGGTTAACAAGGCTCCTGTTCTTGATGGTGTCAGTGGTAATCATCTGCGCAATGGTTCACCGCTTTTGATCCAGCATATGCAACTACTTTTTCAGATGTGTATAGATACTGCCACCGTCCCCAAATCGTTTTGTACCGGAGTCGTTACAAACATCCCGAAGAAATGAAAAAACGCAAATGAGTTTGGAGGCTACAGGCCGAATACAGTTTCGAGTACATTCAACAAGGTGCTGGTAAATTGGTCCTTCGTGAATTTATATCGAAGCGTGTGATAGACTACAGGCAGTTTGGGTTTCGAAAGCATCTCAGCTGTGCTTTCGCCCATAGACTTTTAAAGCGCATTCTCGCCAAGGCTGATTCACTTGAGTTATCCGTACATATATGTACTGTTGACATTCCCGCTGTATTTGATTCAGTAATCCAGTCTGATGTGTTCCAGACCTTTCTAGATGCCGGTGTGAACGCCCATTGACTAGCTATATTATCATTTTGGCACTCTAATAATTATATAAGAGTGAAACTTGGGCTTGTAAAACTTTTCGTAATTTTCGTAATTACCTGTTTTTTTTCTCTTTACGCAACATTTCGCTGTTTTTTATTAAACCAATACAAATAATGAAGCAAAAGCTACTGAACAGCAAAAAGTTACTGAAGTCTAATAAGGATTTGAACCTGGGACCTTCATTCTGCAGTGTGACAGCATCTCTCAGCGTTTGCCTGGGATATTCAGTTTGACATATCTGGCATATTCAGTTTGGTGTTTTAAATGGTATATTTTGAACCAAATTAATGAGTTTTATACATTTTTTAATCTTTATTATTATAATACTATCTGTTTAAAAAAAATTATTATGTAATTTTTTTTTTCTCAGTAATAGCTCCATATTTTTCGGGAAACTTGGTTTTCTTTGACTTTCTAACTAAAGAAATATCTAGATAAGTGATAAATTTGAAAGAAAATCGTCAAGATATTTAATTTTGGAAAGAAATTCGTATGAGTGACGTCAAACCTTATTACGTTTATGCAATCTATATATATAAAAATAAGTTGTCTGTCTGTGTGTCTGTCTGTCTGTCAGGTGACGTAATGTTTCTGTGTTGACTGACGTCATCAAGTTAGTTGTCGTCATTTTTGCTACGACGGTGACGTCGTTCAAGATATTTAAGACATATGTTCACGTAGAAATCTATTAATGTTTAAGTTTAAAATGACTGATGAACTTACAATGGCAAAAGCCGATGAAGATGCTCAAAGAGTCTATGCCAAAAAACTTGCTGCTGATAGAGAAAGTTAGAAAAGAAAGCGTGCCGAGGAATCAAAAGAACAGCAAGGAAACAGGCTTGAGGCTGATAGAGAAAGAAAGAACAGAAAGCGTGCCGAGGAATCAAAAGAACAGCAAGGAAACAGGCTTGAGGCTGATAGAGAAAGAAAGAACAGAAAGCGTGCCGAGGAATCAAAAGAACAGCAAGGAAACAGGCTTGAGGCTGATAGAGAAAGAAAGAACAGAAAGCGTGCCGAGGAACTACCAGAGCAACGCGGAAGCAGACTTGCTGCTAAAAGAGAAAGTGAAAAAAGAAGGCGTGCCGAGGAATTACAAGAACAGCAAGAAATCAGGCTAGCTGCTGATAGAGAAAGTAAGAAAAGAAAGCGTGCCGAGGAATCACAAGAACAGCAAGAAATCAGGCTTGCTGCTGATAGAGAAGGTAAGAAAAGAAAGCGTGCCGAGGAATCAGAGCAACCTGAGAGTTATCGCCTGGCATTCAGGTACAACCCAGTCGACGATTATAGCTTGAGTAGGTGTGTTCAAATCGGGACAATGTCTAAAATTTGTCCCTATTACAAGGCCTTGAAATTCAATGGTGAAACAATGGGAATGTGTTGCGCCTCAGGAAAAGTTCAACTTCCTCTATTGGCTGCACCACCAGAGCCATTGAAGACTTTCCTTACTGGAACTACGTCAGAATCTAAGCGTTTTTTGTCACAAATCAGAAAATACAACTCATGTTTCCAAATGACGTCGTTTGGAGCCAAAATCGAAAATCCAGATCAATTTATGTCTACTTTCAAAGTAAAAGGGCAAATTTATCATAGAGCAGGGTCCCTTCTACCATTCTCAGGCGAGAATCATAAATTTTTACAATTGTACTTCATCAGTGATAGAAATTCTGAATTGAATGCACGTTGCGAAATTTCTCCCAACGTTGAAAGGACAATCGTTTCCCAATTGCAACATCTTTTCCACGAAAATAATAATTTAGTGCGTCTGTTCAAAACAGCCATCGATTTGATGCCTACTGATACGCATAAAATTGTTATTTCCGCTGACAAAACGCCTCCTGGCCAACATGTGCGTAGATACAATGCTCCAACTATCGACGAAGTGGCAATCGTTATGGTCGGTGATCAGTTTTTACCTCGAGATATTATTCTTCATAGCGAAACGCTCAGTTGTTAAGAATTGCTGAAACTCATCGATGCTACGATGCCCTATAATATCCTATCATTTTTTGGGATGGAGCCGAGGGCTATCACTTTAATATTAAATTGATGAATCCAGCCACTAACAAAGAAATGAATAAGAAATGCAGTGCAATGCATTATTATTCCTATAGACTAATGATTCGGCAGGATGAAGAAAATAATATTTTAAAACGCCGTGAATTGTTTCACCAATTTGTCGTTGATATGTATGCTAAAATTGAATCAGAACGTTTGCTATATATCCGCCTGAATCAGACCAAGCTCCGCTCTGAACAATACATTCATTTGCGAGATGCAGTTATAAATGACGGTAATACCACAAACGTTGGAAGATTAACAATTTTACCTTCGTCATATGCTGGCAGTCCCCGTCATATGCATGAATATGCTCAAGATGCTATTGCGTATGTTCGTCTCTATGGTCGTCCAGATTTATTTATTACATTTACATGTAATCAATCTTGGGACGAGATACTGCAGCTTTTACTTCAAGGACAATCGGCGGTTCATAGGCATGACATTACGGCCCGTGTCTTCCGGCAAAAGTTGAAATCAATGATAAACTACATAGTAAAACTTGAAGTGTTTGGGTCAGTGCGATGCTGGATGTACTCAGTGGAATGGCAAAAACGAGGTTTGCCACACGCACATACACTAATCTGGCTACATAAAAAAATTACTTCGAACGAAATTGATGATGTGATTTCCGCTGAAATACCTGATAAAAATGTCGATAAGGGGTTACATGATATTATTGTAAAAAATATGATACATGGACCTTGCGGTGCACTGAACGAAAATTCACCATGCATGGCCAAAGGAAGGTGCACAAAGTAAAGCGTAACGGTACCACCATCGAAGTAGATAACCAGTGGGTTGTTCCATATTCCCCATTATTATCAAAAACATTTAATGCACACATAAACGTTGAATACTGTAACTCCGTAAAGGCAATCAAATACATATGTAAATACGTCAACAAAGGCAGTGACATGGCAGTTTTTGGCTTGCAGCCCGAAATCAAAGATTTCGACGAAATCGTAAAATATCAGGCTGGAAGATACATAAGCAGTAATGAAGCTGTTTGGCGAATTCTTTCATTTCCGATACATGAACGTAGTCCAGCTGTTGTTCACTTAGCGGTTCATTTACAGAATGGTCAACGTGTTTATTTCACGGAAACCAACGTGCAACAAAGAGTCCTGAATCCACCGGATACAACATTAACAGCTTTTTTTTCGCTTTGCAAAAATGATTCTTTTGCAAAAAAACTGCTGTATACTGAAGTGCCTTCGTATTACACGTGGAATACTAAAAATAAAGTATTTGAACGTCGAAAACAGGGTAAGTCAGTCGACGGCCAACCTACCATCTTCAAAGATACCACGATAGGAAGACTCTACACCGTTCACCCCAATCAACATGAATGCTTCTTTCTACGCCTGCTTTTGGTGAATGTACCCGGTCCGACATCCTTTGAGTATTTGAGAACTGTAAACGGTACTATACATGACACTTACCGTAGTGCATGCCAAGCTCTGAATTTATTGGAGAATGACCAACACTGGGATAACTGCATCAATGACGCGTGCGAAACGTCAACCCCAGGTCAAATTCGTGCATTGTTTGGCATCATTTTAACAACTTGCTCTCCATCAGCTCCTACAGAGTTATGGGAAAAATATAAGTCAAAAATGTCCGAAGATATACTCCATCGAAAACAGTTAGAGACGTCAGATATGACTTTTGATTTTACATCAGAAATTTATAACTACACTTTAGTTATTATAGAAGATTTGTGCGTACATATTCAAACAAACCTCTTCAGGTTTTGGGAATGCCTTCACCTAACCGTATCGCTGCTGTTTCGACATGTGTAGAATTGGATCGTGAACAAAGTTACAGTACGAGTGATCTATTGTCGTATGTACAAAATAACATTTCCAAGTTAACATCGGAACAAAAAGACATTTATGATACGATAATGCATTGTGTCGATAACAACGTTGGAGAAATTTTCTTTTTGGATGCGCCAGGAGGTACTGGTAAAACATTTGTGATAAAACTGATTCTGGCATCAATTCGATCAAAAAATGATATAGCGTTGGCAATTGCGTCGTCCGGAATAGCCGCAACATTGCTGCCTGGTGGAGGAACTGCTCATTCCGCTTTGAAATTGCCTCTGAATTTGCATTCTACAGAAACTCCCACGTGCAATATTTCCAAATCATCTGGGATGGGTAAAGTATTGCAGCAATGCAAACTTATTATTTGGGATGAGTGCACAATGGCACACAAAAAATCGCTCGAGGCTCTGTATCAATGCTTGAAAGATTTGAGAGGGAAGTCGAAACCCTTTGGCAGCACATTAATATTGCTTGCGGGAGATTTCAGGCAAACATTACCTATAATACCTAGATCAACTCCTGCAGACGAAATGAATGCTTGCCTGAAAAATTCTAATTTATGGGCACACGTAAAAATATTAAAATTAACTACAAATATGCGTGTCCGATTGCAACACGATGACTCTGGTCAAACATTTTCAGATCAATTGCTGGCAATTGGAAACGGAAAGCTCCCAGTAGACTCAATTTCAGGACGTATACAACTACCTGCTGATTTCTGTAATTTAGTGACGTCCAAAAATGAATTGATTGATAAAGTATTTCCGAATATTGTAAAAAATTATAAAAATAATAAATGGCTAAGTGAAAGAGCGATTCTCGCACCCAAAAATATAGACGTCCACGAAATCAACAATATTGTTTTGACCAAGATTCGAGACCAGGCAGTCCTTTACAAGTCAGTCGACACAGTTTTGGAACCAAATGAAGCGGTTAATTATCCATCTGAATTTTTAAATTCCATAGATCTTTCAGGGTTTCCACCACACGTGCTACAACTAAAAATAGGCGTACCAATAATACTTTTAAGAAATATAAACACACCAAAGCTTTGCAATGGCACTCGACTTGCCTTAAAAAAAACAATGGAAAACCTAATAGAGGCCACAATCTTGACAGGGCCTTTTGAGGGTGAGGCTGTTCTTATTCCTCGCATTCCCATGATTCCAACGGATCTGCCTTTTCAATTTAAAAGATTGCAATTCCCAATTCGATTAGCATTTGCAATCACCATTAACAAAGCTCAAGGTCAATCATTAGAAAAATGTGGTATAGATCTTAATACTGATTGTTTTTACCATGGACAATTGTACGTTGCATGTTCGAGGGTCGGTAAACCTGACAATCTATTTATATGCAGCGACAATCGGACAGCGAAGAATGTTGTATATTCGCAAGTTTTACGCAGTTAATTTGTATTGCATCTATCTATCTATCTATCTATATAAAAACGAGTTGTGTGTATGCATGTTTGTTTGTTTGTAAAAAGAGCGTTTGCATATGACGTCATTATTAGTACATACGGCTTTGTATATGCACAGACAATGGGAAAGCCAAGAATGTTGTATATTCGCAATTTTTACGTAGTTTGAAACACATATATAAATCTATCTATATTCACAGGTGGGACACAGGGACACAACTACAATGGCGCGTAACTAATATGGCGCGTAACGACTTACGCGCGCGGGGGGGCTTGGGGGGGGCGCGAAGCGCCCCACCAACTAGGTGTTGGGGTGGCGCGAAGCGCCACCCCAACAGCTAGTACTGTATAAAATTTACTAAGATAAGATATTGATTATTGGAGAAATCTAATGTATAACTCCAATTTTTTATTAAGCTTCAGAATTTCGGTTCTCTCTTTAAGGTTTTAGACTTGTTGCAATACCTTGTTAAAATATATACAAAGATTTTTGTAATTACCTGTATTTTTTTCTCTTTGCGCAACATTTCGCTGGTTTTTATTAAACTAAAACAAATACCAACAAAAAGTTGCCGAAGCCTAACCAGGATTTGAACCTGGGACCTTCATTCTCCAGTCTGCCAGCCTCTCTCAGCGAGTGACTACTCCGGTATTTTCAATTTGATGTTTTAAATGGTATATTATTAACCAAATTAATGTGTTTTACAAGTTTTATTTAATTATTATTATTATCATACTATCTGTTTAAATAAAGATTATTGTGTATATTTTTTTTCTGTAACAGCTCCATATTTTTCGGGAAACTTGGTTTTCTGTGGTTTTCAAACTAAAGAAATATCTAGATAAGTGATAAATTTGAAAAAAAAATCGTCAAGATTTTTAATTTTGGAAAGAAATTCATACGAGTGACGTCAAAACTTACTACATTTATGCAATGCTGTGTAAAATTTACAACTGTTTTAACTTTTTAAAAGAATTGTAGAACAAGATAATATATGTGTGCGTTTTCGTGTGTGCAAAACTAAAGGATGACTGGCCCCAACTCTTGATCAAACTTCCTGCCTTGAGGGCCAAGAAACGGAGATTAGCACTTTTGGTTTGGACCTAAAGGATTTAGTTCACTCAGCGAGTGACTACTCCGGCATATTCAATTTGGTGTTTTAAATGGTTTATTATTAACCAAATTAATGTGTTTTATAATTTTTTTAATTATTATAATTATTGTACTCTCTGTTTAAATAAAGATTATTGTGTATATTTTTTCTCAGAAACAGCTCCATATTTTTCGGGAAACTTGGTTTTCTGTTATTTTCTAACTAAAGAAATATCTAGATAAGTGGTAAATTTGAAAAAAATCGTCAAGATTTATAATTTTGGTAAGAAATTCGTATGAGTGACGTCAAAACTTATAACGTTTATGCAATTATGTGTAAAATTTACAACTCTTTTAACTTTTAAAAAAGAATTACAGAAATAGAGATAATTACTTGTTTTTTTTCTATTTATGTAACATTTCGCTGGTTTTTATTAAACTAAAATAAATACCAACAAAAAGTTGCCGAAGCCTAACCAGGATTTGAACCTGGGACCTTCATTCTCCAGTCTGACAGCCTCTCTCAGCGAGTGACTACTCCGGCATATTCAATTTGGTGTTTTAAATGGTGTATTATTAACCAAATTAATGTGTTTTACAAATTTTCTTAATTATTATTATTATTATACTATCTGTTTAAATAAAGATTATTGTGCATATTTTTTCTCAGTAACAGCTCCATATTTTTCGGGAAACTTGGTTTTCTGTGATTTTCTAACTAAAGAAATATCTAGGTAAGTGATAAATTTGAAAAAAATCGTCAAGATTTATAATTTTGGAAAGAAATTCGTATGATTGACGTCAAAACTTATTACGTTTATGCAAAACTGTGTAAAATTTAAAACTCTTTTAACTTTTAAAAAAGAATTATAGAAACGGATATAATTACCTGTTTTTTTCTCTTTATGCAAAATTTCGCTGGTTTTCATTAAACTAAAATAAATACCAACAAAAAGTTGCCGAAGCCTAACCAGGATATGAACCTGGGACCTTCATTCTCCAGTCTAACAGCCTCTCTCAGCGAGTGACTACTCCGGCATATTCAATTTGGTGTTTTAAATGGTATATTATTAACCAAATTAATGTGTTTTACAAAATTTTCTTAATTATTATTATTATTATACTATCTGTTTAAATAAAGATTATTGTACATATTTTTTCTCAGTAACACCTCCATATTTTTTGGGAAACTTGGTTATCTGTGATTTTCTAACTAAAGAAATATCTAGATAAGTGATAAATTTGAAAAAAAAAATCGTCAAGATTTTTAATTTTGGAAAGAAATTTGTATGAGTGACGTCAAAACTTATTACGTTTATGCAATACTGTGTAAAATTTACAACTGTTTTATCTTTTTAAAAGAATTGTAGAACAAGATAAAATGTGTTAGCGTTTTCGTGTGTGCAAAAACATAGGATGACTGGGCCCCAACTCTTGATCACACTTCCTGAATGGAGGGCGAAAAAACGGAGACTAGCACTTTTGGTTTGGACCTAAAGGATTTAGTTTCTTTAGTTTTACTTGCTAAAAATCTGCAGTCTTTTCAACGACATTGACTATTGAAGAAATTTAATGTATAACTCCAATTTTTTACTAAGATTCAAAATTTCGGTTCTCTCTTTAAGGTTTTTGAATTGTTGCAATACCTCGTTAAAATATATACAAATATTTTTGTAATTACCTATTTTTTTTCTCTTTGCACAACATTTCGCTGGTTTTTATTAAACTAAAACAAATACCAACAAAAAGTTGCCGAAGCCTAACCAGGATTTGAACCTGGGACCTTCATTCTCCAGTCTGCCAGCCTCTCTCAGCGAGTGACTACTCCAGCATATTTAATTTGGTGTTTTAAATGGTATATTATTAACCAAATTAATGTGTTTTACAAGTTTTTTTAATTATTATTATTATTATTATACTATCTGTTTAAATAAAGATTATTGTGTATATTTTTTCTCTGTAACAGCTCCATATTTTTCGGAAAACTTGGTTTTCTGTGGTTTTCAAACTAAAGAAATATCCAGATAAGTGATAAATTTGAAAAAAAATCCTCAAGATTTTTAATTTTGGAAAGAAATTCGTATGAGTGACGTCAAAACTTATTACGTTTATGCAATGCTGTGTAAAATTTACAACTTTTTTAACTTTTTAAAAGAATTGTAGAACAAAATAAAATATGTGTGCGTTTTCGTGTGTGCAAAAACATAGGATGACTGGCCCCAGCTCTTGATCACACTTCCTGACTGGAGGGCCAAGAAACGGAGATAAGCACTTTTGGTTTGGAGCTAAAGGATTTAGTTCACTCTGCGAGTGACTACTCCGGCATATTCAGTTTGGTGTTTTAAATGGTATATTATTAACCAAATTAATGTGCTTTATAATTTTTTTGATTATCATTATTATTATACTCTCTGTTTAAATAAAGATTATTGTGTATATTTTTTCTCAGTAACAGCTCCATATTTTTCGGAAACTTGGTTTTCTGTGATTTTCTAACTAAAGAAATATCTAGATAAGTGATAAATTTGAAAAAAATCGTCAAGATTTATAATTTTGGAAAGAAATTCGTATGAGTGACGTCAAAACTTATTACGTTTATGCAATACTGTGTAAAATTTACAACTCTTTTAACTTTTTAAAAGAATTATAGAAACGGAGATAATTACCTGTTTTTCTTCTCTTTATGCAACATTTCTCTGGTTTTTATTAAACTAAAATAAATACCAACAAAAAGTGTCCGAAGCCTAACCAGGATTTGAACCTGGGACCTTCATTCTCCAGTCTGACAGCCTCTCTCAGCGAGTGACTACTCCCGCATATTCAATTTGGTGTTTTAAATGGTATATTATTAACCAGATTAAGGTGTTTTACAAATTTTCTTAAGTATTATTATATACTATCTGTTTAAATAAAGATTATTGTGCATTTTTTTTTCTCAGTAACAGCTCCATGTTTTTCGGGAGACTTGGTTTTCTGTGATTTTCTAACTAAAGAAATTTCTAGATAAGTGATAAATTTGAAAAAAAAATCGTCAAGATTTTTAATTTTGGAAATAAATTCGTATGAGTGACGTCAAAACTTATTACGTTTATGCAATACTGTGTAAATTTTACAACTGTTTTAACTTTTTAAAAGAATTGTAGAACAAGACAGAATGTGTTTGCGTTTTCGTGTGTGCAAAAACATAGGATGACTAGGCCCCAACTATTTATCACACTTCCTGACTGGAGGGCCAAGAAACGGAGACTAGCACTTTTGGTTTGGACCTAAAGGATTTGGTTTCGTTAGTTTTACTTGCTAAAAATCTGCTGTCTTTTCAACGATATTGACTATTGAAGAAATTTAATGTATAACTCCAACTTTTTACTAAGATTCAAAATTTCGGTTCTCTGTTTAAGGTTTTATAATTGTTGCAATACCTTGTTAAAATACATACACAGATTTTTGTAATTACCTATTTTTTTCTCTTTGCGCAACATTTCGCTGGTTTTTATTAAACTAAAACAAATGCCAACAAAAAGTTGCCGAAGCCCAACCAGGATTTCAACCTGGGACCTTCATTCTCCAGTCTGCCAGCCTCTCTCAGCGAGTGACTACTCCGGCATGTTCAGTTTGGTGTTTTAAATGGTATATTATTAACCAAATTAATGTGTTTTATAAATTTTTTTAATCTATATATATTATATATATATATATATATATCTATATATATAAAAATAAGTTGTCTGTCCGTTACGCCAGATTATATCTTCTATATATATAAAAGAAAACAAACTAGAATGTAAAAACTGGAAATTGCATAAATATTTCGAAATATTTTGACAATAGATTAAAGTAATTCGAAAAAGAAAAATGGTAAAAAACTAAAAAAAAACTAAGAGAAAAAACTAAAAAAAAAAAATTAAAAATTAAAAAAATTAAAAAAAGAAAAAACCTAAAAAGAAAAACGTAAAAAAATAAAAAAGATAAAAAACTAAAAAAAAACTAAAAAAGCTAAAAACTAAAAAAAGAAAAAACTAAAAAAAAAAACTGGGAATTGCACAAATATTTCAATATATTTTGACAATAGATTAAAGTAATTCGAAAACCTTAAAACAGATACCCCAAATTTGAGGTTTAATTTAAATTGTTGGAGCTTTAGCATGCTTGGCACGTAAAGATTTTTCCAAGTGTCAATGTTAGAATGAACATTGAGAAATTGAAGAAAACAAATCAATAAAAAGAAGAAACTAAAAAAAGAAAAAACTAAAAAAGAAAAAAAACTAAAGAAGAAACTGTATCTATATATATAAAAATCTATCTTCTATATATATAAAAATAAGTTGTCTGTCCGTTACGCCAGATTATATCTTAAATATATATAAAAATGAAACTAAACTGAAAAGCAAACTGAAACTAAAAATGTAGAAACTGGGAATTGCATAAATATTTCTATATATTTTGACAATAGATTAAAGTAATTCGAAAACCTTATAACAGATATTTATAATTTTGAGTTTTATTATAAATTGTCGAGTGTTTGCATGCTTGGCACGTAAAATTTTTTTCTAACATCAATGTTAGAATGAACACTGAAAAATTGAAAAACATTGAAAAAGATAGAATGTTACCAAAAAGCAAAACCAGGCTTGCGGTTCAAAGAGAAATGGCCAGATTAAGAATGTGCAATTTACGTCAACGAAGGTGTGTCGAGGAACTACCAGAGCAACGCGAAACCAGACTTGCTTCTGAAAGAGAAAGTAAAAAAAGAAGGCGTGCCGAGGAATCAAAAGAACAGCAGGGAAACAGGCTTGAGGCTGATAGAGAAAGTAAGAAAAGAAAGCGTGCCGAGGAATCAGAGCAATCTGAAAGTTATCGCCTGGCATTCAGGTACAACCCAGTCGATGATTATAGCTTGAGTAGATGTGTTCAAATCGGGACAATGTCTAAAATTTGTCCCTATTGCAAGGCCTTGAAATTCAATGGTGAAACAATGGGAATGTGTTGCGCCTCAGGAAAAGTTAAACTTCCTCTATTTGCTGCACCACCAGAGCCATTGAAGACTTTCCTTACTGGAACTACGTCAGAATCTAAGCGTTTTTTGTCAAAAATCAGACAATACAACTCATGTTTCCAAATGACGTCGTTTGGAGCCCAAATCGAAAATCCAGATCAATTTATGTCTACTTTCAAAGTAAAAGGGCAAATTTATCATAAAGCAGGGTCCCTTCTACCATTCTCAGGCGAGAATCATAAATTTTTACAATTGTACTTCATCAGTGATAGAAATTCTGAATTGAATGCACGTTGCGAAATTTCTCCCAACGTTGAAAGGACAATCGTTTCCCAATTGCAACATCTTTTCCACAAAAATAATAAGTTAGTGCGTCTGTTCGAAACAGCCATCGATTTGATGCCTACTGATACTCATAAAATTGTTATTTCCGCTGACAAAACGCCTCCTGGCCAACATGTGCGTAGATACAATGCTCCGACTATCGACGAAGTGGCAATCGTTATGGTCGGTGATCAGTTTTTACCTCGAGATATTATTCTACATAAGCAAAACGCTCAGTTGTTAAGAATTGCTGAAACTCATCGATGCTACGATGCCCTACAATATCCTATCATTTTTTGGGATGGAGCCGACGGCTATCACTTTAATATTAAATTGATGAATCCAGCCGCTAACAAAGAAATGAATAAGAAATGCAGTGCAATGCATTATTATTCCTATAGACTAATGATTCGGCAGGATGAAGAAAATTATATTTTAAAATGCCGTGAATTGTTTCACCAATTTGTCGTGGATATGTATGCTAAAATTGAATCAGAACGTTTGCTATATATCCGCCTGAATCAG
Source organism: Artemia franciscana (assembly GCF_032884065.1). NCBI lineage: Eukaryota > Metazoa > Arthropoda > Branchiopoda > Anostraca > Artemiidae > Artemia > Artemia franciscana. The sequence continues at coordinate 62,507,411 of NC_088863.1, read as the reverse complement.
ACCAAGCTCCGCTCTGAACAATATATTCATTTGCGAGATGCAGTTATAAATGACGGTAATACCACAAACGTTGGAAGATTAACAATTTTACCTTCGTCATATGCTGGCAGTCCCCGTCATATGCATGAATATGCTCAAGATGCTATTGCGTATGTTCGTCTCTATGGTCGTCCAGATTTATTTATTACATTTACATGTAATCAATCTAGGGACGAGATACTGCAGCTTTTACTTCAAGGACAATCGGCGGTTCATAGGCATGACATTACGGCACGTGTCTTCCGGCAAAAGTTGAAATCACTGATAAACTACCTTGTAAAACATGAAGTGTTGATGAATTTCGTTCATAAAACATGAACGAAATTGATGATGTGATTTCCGCTGAAATACCTGATAAAAATATCGATAAGGGGTTACATGATATTATTGTAAAAATATGATACATGGACCTTGCGGTGCACTGAACAAAAATTCACCATGCATGGCCAAAGGAAGGTGCACAAAGCAATATCCTCGACTTTTAGTACCCAAAACAATTACTGGCAATGATGGTTACCCACAATATAGAAGAAGATCTACTGAAGATGGCGGTAAAACAGCAATAATAAAGAAGCGTAACGGTACCACCATCGAAGTAGATAACCAGTGGGTTGTTCCATATTCCCCTTTATTATCAAAAACATTTAATGCACACATAAACGTTGAATACTGTAATTCCGTAAAGGCAATCAAATACATATGTAAATACGTCAACAAAGGCAGTGACATGGCAATTTTTGGCTTGCAGTCCGAAATCAAAGATTTCGATGAAATCGTAGAATATCAGGCTGGAAGATACATAAGCAGTAATGAAGCTGTTTGGCGAATTCTTTCATTTCCGATACATGAACGTAGTCCAGCTGTTGTTCACTTATAGGTACATTTACAGAATGGTCAACGTGTTTATTTCACGGAAACCAACGTGCAACAAAGAGTCCTGAATCCACCGGATACAACATTAACAGCTTTTTTTTCGCTTTGCAAAAATGATTCTTTTGCAAAAAAACTGCTGTATACTGAAGTGCCTTCGTATTACACGTGGAATATTAAAAATAAAGTATTTGAACGTCGAAAACAGGGTAAGTCAGTCGACGGCCAACCTACCATCTTCAAAGATACCACGATAGGAAGACTCTACACCGTTCACCCCAATCAACATGAATGCTTCTTTCTACGCCTGCTTTTGGTGAATGTACCCGGTCCGACATCCTTTGAGTATTTGAGGACTGTAAATGGTACTATACATGACACTTACCGTAGTGCATGCCAAGCTCTGAATTTATTGGAGAATGACCAACACTGGGATAACTGCATCAATGACGCGTGCGAAACGTCAACCCCAAGTCAAATTCGTGCATTGTTTGGCATCATTTTAACAACTTGCTCTCCATCAGCTCCTACAGAGCTATGGGAAAAATATAAGTCAAAAATGTCCGAAGATATACTTCATCGAAAACAGTTAGAGACGTCTGACATGACTTTCGATTTTACATCAGAAATTTATAACTACACTTTAGTTGTTATAGAAGATTTGTGCATAAGTATGCCAAACAAACCTCTTCAGGGTTTGGGAATGCCTTCACCTAACCGTATCGCTGCTGTTTCGACACGTGTAGAATTGGATCGTGAACAAAGTTACAGTACGAGTGATCTATTGTCGTATGTACAAAATAACATTTCCAAGTTAACGTCGGAACAAAAAGACATTTATGATACGATAATGCATTATGTCGATAACAACGTTGGAGAAGTTTTCTTTTTGGATGCGCCAGGAGGTACTGGTAAAACATTTGTGATAAAACTGATTCTGGCATCAATTCGATCTAAAAATGATATAGCGTTGGCAATTGCGTCGTCCGGAATAGCCGCAACATGCTGCCTGGTGGAAGAACTGCTCATTCCGCTTTGAAATTGCCTCTGAACTTGCATTCTACAGAAACTCCCACGTGCAATATTTCCAAATCATCTGGGATGGGTAAAGTATTGCAGCAATGCAAACTTATTATTTGGGATGAGCGCACAATGGCACACAAAAAATCGCTCGAGGCTCTGGATCAATGCTTTAAAGATTTGCGAGGGAAGTCGAAACCCTTTGGCAGCACATTAATATTGCTTGCGGGAGATTTCAGGCAAACATTACCTATAATACCTAGATCAACTCCTGCAGACGAAATGAATGCTTGCCTGAAAAATTCTAATTTATGGGCACACGTAAAAACATTAAAATTAACTACAAATATGCGTGTCCGATTGCAAAACGATGACTCTGGTCAAACATTTTCAGATCAATTGCTGGCAATGGGAAACGGAAAGCTCCCAGTAGACTCAATTTCAGGACGTATACAACTACCTGCTGATTTCTGTAATTTAGTGACGTCCAAAAATGAATTGATTGAAAAAGTATTTCCGAATATTCTAAAAAATTATAAAAATAATAAATGGCTAAGTGAAAGAGCGATTCTCGCACCCAAAAATATAGACGTCCACGAAATCAACAATATTGTTTTGACCAAGATTCAAGACCAGGCAGTCCTTTACAAGTCAGTCGACACAGTTTTGGAACCAAATGAAGCGGTTAATTATCCATCTGAATTTTTAAATTCCATAGATCTTTCAGGGTTTCCACCACACGTGCTACAACTAAAAATAGGCGTACCAATAATACTTTTAAGAAATATAAACCCACCAAAGCTTTGCAATGGCACTCGACTTGCCGTAAAAAAAACAATGGAAAACCTAATAGAGGCCACAATCCTGACAGGGCCTTTTGAGGGTGAGGCTGTTCTTATTCCTCGCATTCCCATGATTCCAACAGATCTGCCTTTTCAATTTAAAAGATTGCAATTCCCAATTCGATTAGCATTTGCAATCACCATTAACAAAGCTCAAGGTCAATCATTAGAAAAATGTGGTATTGATCTTAATACTGATTGTTTTTCCCATGGACAATTGTACGTTGCATGTTCGAGGGTCGGTAAACCTGACAATCTATTTATATGCAGCGAGAATTGGACAGTGAAGAATGTTGTATATTCGCAAGTTTTACGCAGTTAATTTGTATTTCGGAACCAAATGAAGCGGTTAATTATCCATCTGAATTTTTAAATTCCATAGATCCTTCAGGGTGTCCACCACACCTGCTACAACTAAAAATAGGCGTACCAATAATACTTTTAAGAAATATCAACCCACCAAAGCTTTGCAATGGCACGCGACTTGCCGTAAAAAAAATACTTATTTTTATTAGTACATACGGCTTTGTATATGGACAGACAATGGGAAAGCCAAGAATGTTGTATATTCGCAATTTTTACGTAGTTTGAAACACATATATAAATCTATCTATATTCACAAATGGGACACAGGGACACAACTACAATGGCGCGTAACTAATATGGCGCGTAACGACTTACGCGCGCGGAGGGGCTTGGGGTGGTACGTAAATTGCCCCACCAACTAGGTGCTGGGGTGGCGCGAAGCGCCACCCCAACAGCTAGTATATATATATATATATATATATATATATATATATATATATATATATATATATATATATATATATATGTATATATATATATATATATATATATATATATATATATATATATATATATATATATATATATATATATATATATGTATATATACATATATATATATATATATATATATATATATATATATATATATATATATATATATATATATATATATAAATAAGTTGTTTATGTGTTATGTCTGTCTGTCTGTCTGTCCGCATATGACATCTGAATTATTTCATCATATACCAATTCAAAAACGAATGTATTCAAGCCAAAAAAACTAAAAAAACTAAAAAAAAAGTAAAAACTACAAAAAAACTAAAAAGAAAAAAAACTAAAAACTAATAAAAAAACTAAAAACTAAAAAAACTAATAAAGAAAAGAAAATGAAAAAAGGAAAAAACTTAAAAATAAAGGAGAAAAACAAAACTAAAAAAATAAAAATAAAAAAAACTAAAAGAAAAAAGAAGAAAACTAAAAAAAACTAAAAAAAGGTAAAAACAAAAAAAAAACTAAAAAGAAAAAAAAGGGGAAAAACACAAAAATTTATTTCATCGTATACCATTTCAAAAACGAATGTATATACAGACCGGGACACCGGGACACAAATGACGACCTGGACACAGGGAATATAAATGGCACCGGGACACAGGGACACAACTACAACGGGGACGCCAGGGGGCACAGGGGGATATATAAATGACGACGGGGACATATGGAATGTTTGAGTAGCAATCACCACCAACAAAGCTCAAGGGCAATCATTAGAATCATGAGGTATAACTAAAAAAAACTAAAACAAAAGGTAAAAAACTAAAAACTAAAAAAAAGACCAATTCAAAAACGAATGTATATACAGACCGGGACACCGGGACACAGGGAATATAAATGACGACCGGGACACTCAAAGAGAAATTACAGACTGGGACACCGGGACACGAATAACGACCGGGACACAGGGAATATAAATGATGACCGGGACACAGGGACACAACTACAACAGTGACGCCGGGGGCACAGGGGGGATAAATAAATGACGACCCGGACACAGGGAATGTTTGAAGAGAAATTACAGGCCGGGACACCGGGACACAAATGACGACCGGACATCTGGACACAGGGAATATAAATGACGACCGGGACACTCAAAGAGAAATTACAGACTGGGACACCGGGACGCAAATGACGACCGGGACACAGGGAATATAAATGATGACCGGGACACAGGGACACAACTACAACAGGGACGCCGGAAAGGCACAGGGGGATATATAAATGACGACGGGGGCACAGAGAATGTTCGACTAGCAAACACCATCAACAAAGCTCAAGAGCAATCATTAGAATATTGAGGTATAGATCTGAATACGGATTGTTTTTCCCATGGACAATTATATGTTGCATGTTCAAGAGTCGGTAAACCTGACAATCTATTTATATGCACAGACAATGGGACAGCGAAGGATGTTGTATATTCGCAAATTTTACGTAGTTAAAACATATATATATATATATATATATATATATATATATATATATATATATATATATATATATATATATATATATATATATATATATATATATATATATATATTCACAGGTGGGACACAGGGACACAACTACAATGGCGCGTAACTAATATGGCGCTCAACGACTTGCACGCACTGGGGGCCTGGGGGGCGCTTAGTGCCCCCACGAACTAGGTTATGGGGTGGCGCGAAGCGCCACCCCAACAGCTAGTCTATATATATAAAAATAATTTGTTTGTCTGTCTGTCGACTGACGTCATTATAAGGATTGAGCTGTATGTCGTCATAAAGTTAGTTGTCGTCATGTTTGTTATGACGATGCTTAGTATATGACGTCATTATAAGTATTTAAGAAGATCGTTCAAAGAGAAAATTTTAATTGTAAGAAGGTCGTTCAAAGAGAAATTTTTAATTGTAACAGCTAGTATATCTATATATATAAAAATAAGTTGTCTGTCTGTGTGTCTGTCTGTGGATCAGGTGACGTCATGTTTCTGTGTTGACTGACGTCATGAAATTAGTTGTCGTCTTTTTTGCTTTGACGGAGACGTCATTCAAGATATTTAAGACATATGTTCACGTAGAAATCTATTAATGTTTAAGTTTACAATGACAGATGAACTTACCATGGCAAAAGCCGATGAAGATGCTCAAAGAGTCTATGCCAAAAAACTTGCTGCTGATAGAGAAAGTCAGAAAAGAAAGCGTGCCAAGGAACTACCAGAGCAACGCGAAAGCAGACTTGCTGCTAAAAGAAGGCGTGCCGAGGAATCAAAAGAACAGCAAGGAAACAGGCTTGAGGCTGATAGAGAAAGAAAGAACAGAAAGCGTGCCGAGGAATCAAAAGAACAGCAAGGAAACAGGCTTGAGGCTGATAGAGAAAGAATGAACAGAAAGCGTGCCGAGGAACTACCAGAGCAACGCGGAAGCAGACTTGCTGCTAAAAGAGAAAGTGAAAAAAGAAGCGTGCCGAGGAATTACAAGAACAGCAAGAAATCAGGCTTGCTGCTGATAGAGAAAGTAAGAAAAGAAAGCGTGCCGAGGAATCACAAGAACAGCAAGAAATCAGGCTTGCTGCTGATAGAGAAAGTAAGAAAAGAAAGCGTGCCGAGGAATCAGAGCAACCTGAAAGTTATCGCCTGGCATTCATATACAACCCAGTCGATGATTATAGCTTGAGTAGATGTGTTCAAATCGGGACAATGTCTAAAATTTGTCCCTATTGCAAGGCCTTGAAATTCAATGGTGAAACAATGGGAATGTGTTGCGCCTCAGGAAAAGTTAAACTTCCTCTATTGGCTGCACCACCAGAGCCATTGAAGACTTTCCTTACTGGAACTACGTCAGAATCTAAGCGTTTTTTGTCAAAAATCAGAAAATACAACTCATGTTTCCAAATGACGTCGTTTGGAGCCCAAATCGAAAATCCAGATCAATTTATGTCTACTTTCAAAGTAAAAGGGCAAATTTATCATAGAGCAGGGTCCCTTCTATCATTCTCAGGCGAGAATCATAAATTTTTACAATTGTACTTCATCAGTGATAGAAATTCTGAATTGAATGCACTTTGCGAAATTTCTCCCAACGTTGAAAGGACAATCGTTTCCCAATTGCAACATCTTTTCCACGAAAATAATAATTTAGTGCGTCTGTTCAAAACAGCCATCGATTTGATGCCTACTGATACGCATAAAATTGTTATTTCCGCTGACAAAACGCCTCCTGGCCAACATGTGCGTAGATACAATGCTCCAACTATCGACGAAGTGGCAATCGTTATGGTCGGTGATCAGTTTTTACCTCGAGATATTATTCTTCATAGCGAAACGCTCAGTTGTTAAGAATTGCTGAAACTCATCGATGCTACGATGCCCTATAATATCCTATCATTTTTTGGGATGGAGCCGACGGCTATCACTTTAATATTAAATTGATGAATCCAGCGACTAACAAAGAAATGAATAAGAAATGCAGTGAAATGCATTATTATTCCTATAGACTAATGATTCGGCAGGATGAAGAAAATAATATTTTAAAATGCCGTGAATTGTTTCACCAATTTGTCGTTGATATGTATGCTAAAATTGAATCAGAACGTTTGCTATATATCCGCCTGA